>NC_074699.1:33424302-33431802 GCF_029448725.1 Salvelinus fontinalis
CATAGACAATCATGACAACATGGATGGTTACTCCATAGACAATCATGACAACATGGATGGTTACTCCATAGACAATCATGACAACATGGATAGTTACTCCATAGACAGTCATGACAACATGGATGGTTACTCCATAGACAGTCATGACAACATGGATGGTTACTCCATAGACAATCATGACAACATGGACAGTTACTCCATAGACAGTCATGACAACATGGATGGTTACTCCATAGACAATCATGACAACATGGATGGTTACTCCATAGACAATCATGACAACATGGATGGTTACTCCATAGACAATCATGACAACATGGATAGTTACTTCATAGACAATCATGACAACATGGATGGTTACTCCATAGACAATCATGACAACATGGATAGTTACTTCATAGACAGTCATGACAACATGGATGGTTACTCCATAGACGATCATGACAACATGGATGGTTACTCCATAGACAATCATGACAACATGGATAGTTACTTCATAGACAATCATGACAACATGGACAGTTACTCCATAGACAATCATGACAACATGGATGGTTACTCCATAGACAATCATGACAACATGGATAGTTACTCCATAGACGATCATGACAACATAGATAGTTACTCCATAGACAATCATGACAACATGGATGGTTACTTCATAGACAGTCATGACAACATGGACAGTTACTCCATAGACGATCATGACAACATAGACAGTTACTCCATAGACAATCATTACAACATGGACAGTTACTCCATAGACAATCATGACAACATGGATGGTTACTCCATAGACAGTCATGACAACATAGATAGTTACTTCATAGACAGTCATGACAACATGGATGGTTACTCCATAGACGATCATGACAACATGGACAGTTACTCCATAGACAATCATGACAACATGGATAGTTACTCCATAGACAATCATGACAACATGGATGGTTACTTCATAGACAGTCATGACAACATAGATAGTTACTTCATAGACAGTCATGACAACATGGATGGTTACTTCATACACAGTCATGACAACATAGACAGTTACTCCATAGACAATCATGACAACATAGATAGTTACTCCATAGACGATCATGACAACATAGACAGTTACTCCATAGACAATCATGACAACATAGATAGTTACTCCATAGACAGTCATGACAACATAGACAATCATGACAACATAGATAGTTACTCCATAGACGATCATGACAACATAGATAGTTACTCCATAGACAATAACAATGGGGTTTTAGTAGACTCCAGCTTGCTTCTATCTGAATCTATTCTATACATCTAGTCTATTTAAATGAGATGCAAGCTACTGTTAGCATTTAGTTTATCATTGATTTTCTATGGACTTCATATTTGTTTAACATATGAATAGTGTTTAGTGACAGAGAGAGAGCTCTTCTGTGAGTGTTGTATTGTTGTGTTAGCTATGTGTGTAATGTTATGGATTTACATTAGATTAGCATGAGAAAGAGGTTGTGACAATAACTTTTTTCCTCCCTTTGTGTTGTAGTTCAGGGACTAGCATCTGCTGTGTGTGTGTGTGTGTGTGTGTGTGTGTGTGTGTGTGTGTGTGTGTGTGTGTGTGTGTGTGTGTGTGTGTGTGTGTGTGTGTGTGTGTGTGTGTGTGTGTGTGTGTGTTTTCATTCAGGCTAATGTAGGTGAGGCCCACTGACACGCTTCATGGAGCGCAGTGACAAAAGCTCTCTCTCTCTCTCTCACTCACTCACAAACACACACACAGCAGTGAGACAAAGGCCCCTGTAAAGATAAGTAACCGAAGGGATGCACACAACAGGGGCCGCAGAGAGCAGATTAAATCAAAGACCTGTGTGTGTCTTTGCTTGTGTGCGCTCGCGCATACTAGTGTGTTCGTGTGTTTCAGCCCCCCTGTTGGTACCTTCCCCCCGTTACAGTTAGAGCTGAGCCCCCGCCACTCTAACCCTGCACACGTACACACACAATGAAACACACACCCTTTTGCCCTACTGGACCCAATTGTGCCGAAGTGTGTGTGTGTGTGTGTGTGTGTGTGTGTGTGTCTGTGTCTGTGTCTGTGTCTGTGTCTGTGTCTGTGTGTGTGTGTGTGTGTGTGTGTGTGTGTGTGTGTGTGTGTGTGTGTGTGTGTGTGTGTGTGTGTGTGTGTGTGTGTGCGTGCAACCTCGTAATCTGTCTGGTGTTGTTCCTCCTCTACCATCTGTTGCCTGCAACCAGAGTCTGTCACTCGGGGCCCCTAACGGCCAGGTGCAGGGGCCCACGTACACACTGGTACAGTAATTGTGGCATGGTGTGTGTGTGAAGCAGCAGAAGGCATTGCCTCATCTCCTCAGCAGGTTGCACATAGCCAGGCCCTCCTCAACAAACACACACAGTCTCTCTCCTCTAGAACACAGTGACACAGTGTTGATCTGGATGTCTGTGTGACTGACTGCTTTGGAAGAACACATGTATCTCTATAACCTCCCCTACTGTCAGAGCCTGATGGAGGCAGAGAGGGGGAGGAGGGTGGAGAAAGAGCCAGGTAGGGAGCAAGAGGGGGAGAGAGGGGAGGGGGGTGGAGAAAGAGCCAGGTAGGGAGCTAGAGGGGGAGAGAGGGGAGGGTGGTGGAGAAGGAGCCAGGTAGGGAGCTAGAGGGGGAGAGAGGGGAGGGGGGTGGAGAAAGAGCCAGGTAGGGAGCTAGAGGGGGAGAGAGTGGAGGGGGGTGGAGAAAGAGCCAGGTAGGGAGCTAGAGGGGGAGAGAGGGGAGGGGGGTGGAGAAAGAGCCAGGTAGGGAGCTAGAGGGGGAGAGAGGGGAGGGGGGTGGAGAAAGAGCCAGGTAGGGAGCTAGAGGGGGAGAGAGGGGAGGGGGGTGGAGAAAGAGCCAGGTAGGGAGCTAGAGGGGGAGAGAGGGGAGGGGGGTGGAGAAAGAGCCAGGTAGGGAGCTAGAGGGGGAGAGAGGGGAGGGGGGTGGAGAAAGAGCCAGGTAGGGAGCTAGAGGGGGAGAGAGGGGAGGGGGGTGGAGAAAGAGCCAGGTAGGGAGCTAGAGGGGGAGAGAGGGGGAGGTAGAGGGAGAAAGAGCCAGGTAGGGAGCTAGAGGGGGAGAGAGGGGGAGGTAGAGGGAGAAAGACAGGGAGCAGCTGAGTTGGATAACAGTAGCCATGATCCCTTCCTTGTCTGCCACCACTGCTGAGCAAAGCTTAGCCAAGACTGGGTTCTTTGTCATGTGGGGTAGATTCCAGTGTCCGCTCCATGCTTTACATCTGTTCATGTTTATGGGTCAGGGCCCGTATCCACAAAGTGTCTCAGGGTAGGAGTACTGATCTAGGATCTGTTTAGCCTTTTCAGTCATAAAGAATAAGATAATATGGACAGGGTTGACCTGACTCTGAGATGTTTTGGGAATACAGGTCCTGATCTTTGTATCTACAGTCCATTTAATGAAGCATTATCCTGCTCAGGGGTGGACTTCAAACTAAATTTGTCTTTATGTATTTTAAACTAAATCGCTCTCTCTCTGTCTCTGTGTGTGTGTCTCTCTCTGTATCTGTGTGTGTGTCTCTCTCTGTCTCTGTGTGTGTGTGTCTCTGTGTGTCTCTGTGTGTCTCAAGGTGATCTCCAGTGATCCGTCCTGGGTTCCTACCACAGAAGAGGAGTACCTCCACTTTGGAGAGAAGGCTGATTCCGCCAATCAGGCTCTGAAATACATGAACGGTGTTCGCCGGCGTAAGGGACTGTACGTGGAGGAGAAGATAGTGGAGCACGGCGAGAAACAGAGAACACTGAGCAAGAACAAATAGGCCTGTGTGTGTGTTTCCTGATTGACTCCTACCAACACACACCCGAGACAGACATCATAAAGAGCATCCAGTGGATACTGTCCCCCATCACTACACCATCATCACCCCTCTAACTGTCACTCAAAATGAGCCACTGATGCTTTTATATTACAGAGCAGTATTGCTGAAAACCTCCTTAGAAAATGTTTTTTAGTCCAGAACTAGACTTAATCTGTGTCTAGGAAACCGGCCCAATGGGTTTTAATAGCTGGACATGCAGCTGTGTCTTTACCCGGGAGAATCCCTTTCAGCTATGCATAATTGACGAGTGTTCCCGTTCAAATCCAGTTTTGCTGTTAAGTGAAGTGGCTTGAATTAATTTCTGCTCTCAACCTAATTGAATTCCAGTACCCAGCCCCCTGAAGAGCGGCATTTAATTTGGAAAAACAGAAATATGATGCAAAGTGGGATTGTACGTTTTTTTATTATTTGGGGACAGCGCTAGCGAGCTATAGCCTTGTTGATATGCTATGTTGAGAGCTCTGGGTAAGGTATCTGTGTACAAGACGAGCTATAGCCTTGTTGATATGCTATGTTGAGAGCTCTGGGTAAGGTATCTGTGTACAAGACATAAAGCAAAATGTACAGTATTTACCAGAAAGCAATAAATAAATAAAACTGTGTGTTTTTGGTTTCATTAATCAGGAGTGATATGTGTGTCGGTCATTCTTGAGATGTGGTGGCATTTGGACATGGCATTTTGGAAAATAAGTACTTAATGTTTCTAGATTTAATTTAAATGTATTTGGGTACATCTTCCCATTCTAAATCAAATAATATGGCAGCTTAATGACGTTAAATAATTGTTACCATTATGATAACATGCCAGCAGTAGGAGTAGCAACACAAAGGACGGTAACACCAATGACACATTTTAGGTAATTGAGGATTTTACTAGATGGGGCCACAGATGTTCATTAACACTTTTTAAAATAATTTACTAAAGTGATATAATTAATCATTTTGCTCACAATTTCCCTTAATTTACATTGAGTAATACCAATAACACTTTTGATTCAGACATACCAAAGTAATAATTGAATCCTGAAATGTATCATTTCTGCAGATTAGAGGGTGTGTGTTCCCCTAGGACAATTATGAGACAGTTTGCCATCACTGGGAAACTCCTTGCACTTCAATCAATGTACCAGAACAACTGTCTAGAATTGGTCTACAATTTCTCCCTCTTCCCCTATTTCTCCACTCCTCTTACAGACCTGTTCCCATTGTGTTGTCTGACCCCTGTCCTTCCCGCCCACTCATCTCCCCTTTTTCCTCCCCTCCCCCACTCCTTCCCCTCTCCACCAAGAAAACAAAGGAGATCAACGGTTATTGAGGTGTGTGCGCGCACACGTGTGAAGTAACAGGAGACCGCACAAAATAGTTAAAACACACTGGCACATGGCTGAGCTTGATTGGTAATGGGGTGAAGGATTGTGAGCTAGTATGTCCATCTATTGGTCGTCACACCAGGAAAGGCCTTCCTGGGGGGAAAAATATGTTTCAAGATGCATTTTGGCACGGGGTGCATCTCGATAGTCTAAAGTAGCAACCTCTGCTTGTTCCCTCCATCTGCACTGTTCAGCAAATTGACCAAAGCAATATGGAAGATGCCTTCCAGGACTTTACTTTCACCTGACAAGTTCTTTCACATCAGTTCATATGACGGGAAGAAAATTGTGGCCATTCAATCTATTTTGTCTTGCGTATAACATGTATTTTTGTGATGGTACAGCTATGATGTCCATATACAAATGTGTCCTTGTGGACCATAAGATCTATCTTATCTTCCCTTATCATTTAAATGGGTCGTTTACCCAGAAACCACATTTGCCCACTTTTCCTGTTCTTGTAGATACTATACTTTAGATATGCTGATATCTTGAATTACTTCCTGAAGACCAAGATTACTCTTCAAAAAACATCATCATTCGTCACGATAGTTGAGCTTGGCTTCTCTTCCAGGCCTTCAATTCTCACAGCTGTTATTATTTCTTC
The DNA here is from genome assembly GCF_029448725.1 of Salvelinus fontinalis. Classification (NCBI taxonomy): domain Eukaryota; kingdom Metazoa; phylum Chordata; class Actinopteri; order Salmoniformes; family Salmonidae; genus Salvelinus; species Salvelinus fontinalis. The sequence continues at coordinate 33,430,137 of NC_074699.1, forward strand.
AAATCTCTTGGAAGCTAGGGAATGACGTTGCCAGTGCCACAAAGCATCTTCCCGGTGAGCACAGGATGTTAAAAAGAGTGGGCCAAGAGGACGGGGAGAGTAGAGAGAGTGAGCGGCAGGGAAAGACGGTAGACATACATGCTGCTTGCTAGAGCTGTCACAACACAGTGAATGTATCCCTCGCCTGCTAGGAAGTTCCAACCACTGTAGACCGTGGTGAAAATGGTAATCCACAGACATATGTTTAAATAACATGAATCACAAACCGAGCGGTTATGAACATGGAAATCAAATGGTACATAATTGTAGAACCTTAGCGTGGTTGTTTTTCTACGTGACTATGAGCCATTTTCTCAGGTGATGTGTTTGTCGAAAGGTTAGTGATCCGTTTTACAATCCTGCTGTGAAGCAGCATTCGGGAAAGTATTCAGACCCCTTGACATTTTCCACATTTTTGTTAAGTTACAGCCTGATTCTAGATTGGATTACATTGTTTTAAGGCACACACCTGTCTATATAAGGTCCCACATTTGGCAGTGCATGTCAGAGCAAAAACCAAGCCATGAGGTCGAAGGAATTGTCTTTAGAGCTCAGAGTCAGGATTGTGTCGAGGCACAGATCTGGGGAAGGAAAACCAAAACATTTCTGCAGCATTGAAGATCCCCAAGAACACATCATGCTTAAATGGAAGAAGTTTGGAGCCACCAAGACAGTTCCCAGAGCTGGCCACCCGGCCAAACGGAGCAATCGGGGGAGAAGGGCCTTGGTCAGGGAGGTGACAAAGAACCCGATGGTCACTCTGACAGAGAATGACTACCATCTCTGCAGCACTCCACCAATCAGGCCTTTATGGTAGAGTGGCCAGACGGACGCCACTCCTCAGCAAAAGGCACATGACAACCCGCTTGGAGTTTGCCAAAAGGGACCAAAAGACTCTCAGACCACGAGAAACAAGATTCTCTGGTCTGATGAAACCAAGATTGAACTCTTTGGCCTTTATGTAAAGCGTCATGTCTGGAGGAACCCTGGCACCATCCCTACGGTGAAGCATGGTGGTGGCAGCATCATGCTGTGGGGATGTTTTTCAGTGGCAGGGATTGGGAGACTAGTCAGGATCGAGGCAAAGCTGTACGGAGCAAAGTACAGAGAGATCCTTGATGAAAACATGCTCCAGAGCGCTCAGGACCTCAGACTGGGGTGAAGGATTACCTTCTAACAGGACAACAACCCTAAGCACACAGCCAAGAGAACGCAGGAGTGGCTTCAGGACAAGTCTCTGTCCTTGAGTGGCCCAGCCAGAGCCCGGACTTGAACCCGATCGAACATCTCTGGAGAGACCTGAAAATGGCGTGCAGCAACGCTCCCCATCCAAACTGACAGAGCTTGAGAGGATCTGCAGAGAGGAATGTGAGAAACTCCCCAAATACAGGTGTGCCAAGCTTGTAGCATCATACCCAAGAAGACTTGAGTCTGTAATGGCTGCCAAGGGTGCTTCAACAAAGTACTGAGTGAAGGTAATGAATACTTATGTAAATGTGATATTTCTGGGGTAAAAAAAATAAAATGTGCACAAATTTCTACAAACCTGTTTTTGGTTTGTTATTATGGGGTATTGTGTGTAAATTAATGAGGGGAGAAAAAAAACTATTCAATACATTTAGAATAA
>NC_074699.1:33439302-33479302 GCF_029448725.1 Salvelinus fontinalis
CATGTTAGTGTGGTGTGGGTCCACTGCCCTGCGTGTTAGTGTGGTGTTGGTCCACTGCCCTGCGTGTTAGTGTGGTGTGGGTCCACTGCCCTGCATGTTAGTGTGGGTGTGGGTCCACTGCCCTGCATGTTAGTGTGGTGTGGGTCCACTGCCCTGCGTGTTAGTGTGGTGTGGGTCCACTGCCCTACGTGTTAGTGTGGTGTGGGTCCACTGCCCTACGTGTTAGTGTGGGTGTGGGTCCACTGCCATGCGTGTTAGTGTGGTGTGGGTCCACTGCCCTGCGTGTTAGTGTGGTGTGGGTCCACTGCCCTGCATGTTAGTGTGGGTGTGGGTCCACTGCCCTGCATGTTAGTGTGGTGTGGGTCCACTGCCCTGCGTGTTAGTGTGGTGTTGGTCCACTGCCCTGCGTGTTAGTGTGGTGTGGGTCCACTGCCCTGCATGTTAGTGTGGGTGTGGGTCCACTGCCCTGCATGTTAGTGTGGTGTGGGTCCACTTCCCTGCGTGTTAGTGTGGGTGTGGGTCCACTGCCCTGCATGTTAGTGTGGTGTGGGTCCACTGCCCTGCATGTTAGTGTGGGTGTGGGTCCGCTGCCCTGCATGTTAGTGTGGCTGTGGGTCCACTGCCCTGCGTGTTAGTGTGGGTCCACTGCCCTGCATGTTAGTGTGGGTCCACTGCCCTGCGTGTTAGTGTGGGTCCACTGCCCTGCATGTTAGTGTGGGTGTGGGTCCACTGCCCTGCATGTTAGTGTGGGTCCACTGCCCTGCATGTTAGTGTGGGTGTGGGTCCACTGCCCTGCATGTTAGTGTGGGTGTGGGTCCACTGCCCTGCGTGTTAGTGTGGGTGTGGGTCCACTGCCCTGCGTGTTAGTGTGGGTGTGGGTCCACTGCCCTGCATGTTAGTGTGGTGTGGGTCCACTGCCCTGCATGGTAGTGTGGTGTGGGTCCACTGCCCTGCATGTTAGTGTGGTGTGGGTCCACTGCCCTGCATGGTAGTGTGGTGTGGGTCCACTGCCCTGCGTGTTAGTGTGGTGTGGGTCCACTGCCCTGCATGTTAGTGTGGGTGTGGGTCCACTGCCCTGCATGTTAGTGTGGTGTGGGTCCACTGCCCTGCGTGTTAGTGTGGTGTGGGTCCACTGCCCTACGTGTTAGTGTGGGTGTGGGTCCACTGCCATGCGTGTTAGTGTGGTGTGGGTCCACTGCCCTGCGTGTTAGTGTGGTGTGGGTCCACTGCCCTGCATGTTAGTGTGGGTGTGGGTCCACTGCCCTGCGTGTTAGTGTGGTGTGGGTCCACTGCCCTGCGTGTTAGTGTGGTGTGGGTCCACTGCCCTGCATGTTAGTGTGGGTGTGGGTCCACTGCCCTGCGTGTTAGTGTGGTGTGGGTCCACTGCCCTGCATGTTAGTGTGGTGTGGGTCCACTGCCCTGCATGTTAGTGTGGGTGTGGGTCCGCTGCCCTGCATGTTAGTGTGGGTGTGGGTCCACTGCCCTGCGTGTTAGTGTGGGTGTGGGTCCACTGTCCTGCATGTTAGTGTGGGTGTGGGTCCACTGCCCTGCATGGTAGTGTGGTGTGGGTCCACTGCCCTGCATGTTAGTGTGGTGTGGGTCCACTGCCCTGCATGGTAGTGTGGTGTGGGTCCACTGCCCTGCATGTTAGTGTGGTGTGGGTCCACTGCCCTGCATGTTAGTGTGGGTGTGGGTCCACTGCCCTGCGTGTTAGTGTGGTGTGGGTCCACTGCCCTGCGTGTTAGTGTGGTGTGGGTCCACTGCCCTACGTGTTAGTGTGGGTGTGGGTCCACTGCCATGCGTGTTAGTGTGGTGTGGGTCCACTGCCCTGCGTGTTAGTGTGGTGTGGGTCCACTGCCCTGCATGTTAGTGTGGGTGTGGTTCCACTGCCCTGCGTGTTAGTGTGGTGTGGGTCCACTGCCCTGCGTGTTAGTGTGGTGTGGGTCCACTGCCCTGCATGTTAGTGTGGGTGTGGGTCCACTGCCCTGCGTGTTAGTGTGGTGTGGGTCCACTGCCCTGCGTGTTAGTGTGGGTGTGGGTCCACTGCCCTGCATGTTAGTGTGGTGTGGGTCCACTTCCCTGCGTGTTAGTGTGGGTGTGGGTCCACTGTCCTGCATGTTAGTGTGGTGTGGGTCCACTGCCCTGCATGTTAGTGTGGGTGTGGGTCCGCTGCCCTGCATGTTAGTGTGGGTGTGGGTCCACTGCCCTGCGTGTTAGTGTGGGTGTGGGTCCACTGTCCTGCATGTTAGTGTGGGTGTGGGTCCACTTCCCTGCGTGTTAGTGTGGGTGTGGGTCCACTGTCCTGCATGTTAGTGTGGTGTGGGTTCACTGCCCTGCATGTTAGTGTGGGTCCACTGCCCTGCATGTTAGTGTGGTGTGGGTCCACTGCCCTGCATGTTAGTGTGGTGTGGGTCCACTGCCCTGCTTGTTAGTGTGGGTCCACTGCCCTGCATGTTAGTGTGGTGTGGGTCCACTGCCCAGCGTGTTAGTGTGGTGTGGGTCCACTGCCCTGCTTGTTAGTGTGGTGTAGGTCCACTGCCCTGCATGTTAGTGTGGTGTGGGTCCACTGCCCTGCGTGTTAGTGTGGGTGTGGGTCCACTGTCCTGCATGTTAGTGTGGATGTGGGTCCACTGCCCTGCGTGTTAGTGTGGGTGTGGGTCCACTGCCCTGCGTGTTAGTGTGGGTGTGGGTCCACTGTCCTGCATGTTAGTGTGGTGTGGGTCCACTTCCCTGCGTGTTAGTGTGGGTGTGGGTCCACTTCCCTGCGTGTTAGTGTGGTGTGGGTCCACTGCCCTGCGTGTTAGTGTGGTGTGGGTCCACTGCCCTGCGTGTTATTGTGGGTGTGGGTCCGCTGCCCTGCATGTTAGTGTGGTGTTGGTCCACTGCCCTGCATGGTAGTGTGGGTGTGGGTCCACTGCCCTGCGTGTTAGTGTGGCTGTGGGTCCACTGCCCTGCGTGTTAGTGTGGTGTGGGTCCACTGCCCTGCATGTTAGTGTGGTGTGGGTCCACTGCCATGCGTGTTAGTGTGGGTCCACTGCATTGCATGTTAGTGTGGTGTGGGTCCACTGCCCTGCATGTTAGTGTGGCTGTGGGTCCACTGCCCTGCGTGTTAGTGTGGGTCCACTGCCCTGCATGTTAGTGTGGGTCCACTGCCCTGCGTGTTAGTGTGGGTCCACTGCCCTGCGTGTTAGTGTGGGTGTGGGTCCACTGCCCTGCATGTTAGTGTGGGTCCACTGCCCTGCATGTTAGTGTGGGTGTGGGTCCACTGCCCTGCATGTTAGTGTGGGTGTGGGTCCACTGCCCTGCGTGTTAGTGTGGGTGTGGGTCCACTGCCCTGCGTGTTAGTGTGGGTGTGGGTCCACTGCCCTGCATGTTAGTGTGGTGTGGGTCCACTGCCCTGCATGGTAGTGTGGTGTGGGTCCACTGCCCTGCATGTTAGTGTGGTGTGGGTCCACTGCCCTGCATGGTAGTGTGGTGTGGGTCCACTGCCCTGCGTGTTAGTGTGGTGTGGGTCCACTGCCCTGCGTGTTAGTGTGGTGTGGGTCCACTGCCCTGCATGTTAGTGTGGTGTGGGTCCACTGCCCTGCGTGTTAGTGTGGTGTGGGTCCACTGCCCTGCATGTTAGTGTGGGTGTGGGTCCACTGCCCTGCGTGTTAGTGTGGTGTGGGTCCACTGCCCTGCGTGTTAGTGTGGGTGTGGGTCCACTGCCCTGCATGTTAGTGTGGTGTGGGTCCACTTCCCTGCGTGTTAGTGTGGGTGTGGGTCCACTGTCCTGCATGTTAGTGTGGTGTGGGTCCACTGCCCTGCGTGTTAGTGTGGTGTGGGTCCACTGCCCTGCATGTTAGTGTGGGTGTGGGTCCACTGCCCTGCGTGTTAGTGTGGTGTGGGTCCACTGCCCTGCGTGTTAGTGTGGGTGTGGGTCCACTGCCCTGCATGTTAGTGTGGTGTGGGTCCACTTCCCTGCGTGTTAGTGTGGGTGTGGGTCCACTGTCCTGCATGTTAGTGTGGTGTGGGTCCACTGCCCTGCGTGTTAGTGTGGGTGTGGGTCCGCTGCCCTGCATGTTAGTGTGGGTGTGGGTCCACTGCCCTGCGTGTTAGTGTGGGTGTGGGTCCACTGTCCTGCATGTTAGTGTGGGTGTGGGTCCACTTCCCTGCGTATTAGTGTGGGTGTGGGTCCACTGTCCTGCATGTTAGTGTGGTGTGGGTCCACTGCCCTGCATGTTAGTGTGGGTGTGGGTCCACTGCCCTGCATGTTAGTGTGGGTCCACTGCCCTGCATGTTAGTGTGGTGTGGGTCCACTGCCCTGCATGTTAGTGTGGTGTGGGTCCACTGCCCTGCTTGTTAGTGTGGGTCCACTGCCCTGCATGTTAGTGTGGTGTGGGTCCACTGCCCTGCGTGTTAGTGTGGTGTGGGTCCACTGCCCTGCTTGTTAGTGTGGTGTGGGTCCACTGCCCTGCATGTTAGTGTGGTGTGGGTCCACTGCCCTGCGTGTTAGTGTGGGTGTGGGTCCACTGTCCTGCATGTTAGTGTGGATGTGGGTCCACTGCCCTGCGTGTTAGTGTGGGTGTGGGTCCACTGCCCTGCGTGTTAGTGTGGGTGTGGGTCCACTGTCATGCATGTTAGTGTGGTGTGGGTCCACTTCCCTGCGTGTTAGTGTGGGTGTGGGTCCACTTCCCTGCGTGTTAGTGTGGTGTGGGTCCACTGCCCTGCGTGTTAGTGTGGTGTGGGTCCACTGCCCTGCGTGTTATTGTGGGTGTGGGTCCGCTGCCCTGCATGTTAGTGTGGTGTTGGTCCACTGCCCTGCATGGTAGTGTGGGTGTGGGTCCACTGCCCTGCGTGTTAGTGTGGGTGTGGGTCCACTGCCCTGCGTGTTAGTGTGGTGTGGGTCCACTGCCCTGCATGTTAGTGTGGTGTGGGTCCACTGCCATGCGTGTTAGTGTGGGTCCACTGCCCTGCATGTTAGTGTGGTGTGGGTCCACTGCCCTGCATGTTAGTGTGGTGTGGGTCCACTGCCCTGCATGTTAGTGTGGTGTGGGTCCACTGCCCTGCATGTTAGTGTGGGTCCACTGCCCTGCGTGTTAGTGTGGTGCGGGTCCACTGCCCTGCGTGTTAGTGTGGTGTGGGTCCACTGCCCTACGTGTTAGTGTGGGTGTGGGTCCACTGCCATGCGTGTTAGTGTGGTGTGGGTCCACTGCCCTGCGTGTTAGTGTGGTGTGGGTCCACTGCCCTGCATGTTAGTGTGGGTGTGGGTCCACTGCCCTGCGTGTTAGTGTGGTGTGGGTCCACTGCCCTGCGTGTTAGTGTGGTGTGGGTCCACTGCCCTGCATGTTAGTGTGGCTGTGGGTCCACTGCCCTGCGTGTTAGTGTGGGTCCACTGCCCTGCATGTTAGTGTGGGTCCACTGCCCTGCGTGTTAGTGTGGGTCCACTGCCCTGCATGTTAGTGTGGGTGTGGGTCCACTGCCCTGCATGTTAGTGTGGGTCCACTGCCCTCTATGTTAGTGTGGGTGTGGGTCCACTGCCCTGCATGTTAGTGTGGGTGTGGGTCCACTGCCCTGCGTGTTAGTGTGGTGTGGGTCCACTGCCCTGCGTGTTAGTGTGGTGTGGGTCCACTGCCCTGCGTGTTATTGTGGGTGTGGGTCCGCTGCCCTGCATGTTAGTGTGGTGTTGGTCCACTGCCCTGCTTGGTAGTGTGGGTGTGGGTCCGCTGCCCTGCATGTTAGTGTGGCTGTGGGTCCACTGCCCTGCGTGTTAGTGTGGGTCCACTGCCCTGCATGTTAGTGTGGGTCCACTGCCCTGCGTGTTAGTGTGGGTCCACTGCCCTGCATGTTAGTGTGGGTGTGGGTCCACTGCCCTGCATGTTAGTGTGGGTCCACTGCCCTGCATGTTAGTGTGGGTGTGGGTCCACTGCCCTGCATGTTAGTGTGGGTGTGTGTCCACTGCCCTGCGTGTTAGTGTGGGTGTGGGTCCACTGCCCTGCGTGTTAGTGTGGGTGTGGGTCCACTGCCCTGCATGTTAGTGTGGTGTGGGTCCACTGCCCTGCATGGTAGTGTGTTGTGGGTCCACTGCCCTGCATGTTAGTGTGGTGTGGGTCCACTGCCCTGCATGTTAGTGTGGGTGTGGGTCCACTGCCCTGCATGTTAGTGTGGTGTGGGTCCACTGCCCTGCGTGTTAGTGTGGTGTGGGTCCACTGCCCTGCATGTTAGTGTGGGTGTGGGTCCACTGCCATGCGTGTGAGTGTGGTGTGGGTCCACTGCCCTGCGTGTTAGTGTGGTGTGGGTCCACTGCCCTGCATGTTAGTGTGGGTGTGGGTCCACTGCCCTGCGTGTTAGTGTGGTGTGGGTCCACTGCCCTGCGTGTTAGTGTGGTGTGGGTCCACTGCCCTGCATGTTAGTGTGGGTGTGGGTCCACTGCCCTGCGTGTTAGTGTGGTGTGGGTCCACTGCCCTGCGTGTTAGTGTGGGTGTGGGTCCACTGCCCTGCATGTTAGTGTGGTGTGGGTCCACTTCCCTGCGTGTTAGTGTGGGTGTGGGTCCACTGTCCTGCATGTTAGTGTGGTGTGGGTCCACTGCCCTGCATATTAGTGTGGGTGTGGGTCCACTTTCCTGCATGGTAGTGTGGTGTGGGTCCACTGCCCTGCATGTTAGTGTGGGTGTGGGTCCACTGCCCTGCATGTTAGTGTGGGTCCACTGCCCTGCATGTTAGTGTGGTGTGGGTCCACTGCCCTGCATGGTAGTGTGGTGTGGGTCCACTGCCCTGCTTGTTAGTGTGGGTCCACTGCCCTGCATGTTAGTGTGGTGTGGGTCCACTGCCCTGCGTGTTAGTGTGGTGTGGGTCCACTGCCCTGCTTGTTAGTGTGGTGTGGGTCCACTGCCCTGCATGTTAGTGTGGTGTGGGTCCACTGCCCTGCGTGTTAGTGTGGGTGTGGGTCCACTGTCCTGCATGTTAGTGTGGATGTGGGTCCACTGCCCTGCGTGTTAGTGTGGGTGTGGGTCCACTGCCCTGCGTGTTAGTGTGGGTGTGGGTCCACTGTCCTGCATGTTAGTGTGGTGTGGGTCCACTTCCCTGCGTGTTAGTGTGGGTGTGGGTCCACTTCCCTGCGTGTTAGTGTGGTGTGGGTCCACTGCCCTGCGAGTTAGTGTGGTGTGGGTCCACTGCCCTGCGTGTTATTGTGGGTGTGGGTCCGCTGCCCTGCATGTTAGTGTGGTGTTGGTCCACTGCCCTGCATGGTAGTGTGGGTGTGGGTCCACTGCCCTGCGTGTTAGTGTGGGTGTGGGTCCACTGCCCTGCGTGTTAGTGTGGTGTGGGTCCACTGCCCTGCATGTTAGTGTGGTGTGGGTCCACTGCCATGCGTGTTAGTGTGGGTCCACTGCCCTGCATGTTAGTGTGGTGTGGGTCCACTGCCCTGCATGTTAGTGTGGTGTGGGTCCACTGCCCTGCATGTTAGTGTGGGTCCACTGCCCTGCATGTTAGTGTGGTGTGGGTCCACTGCCCTGCGTGTTAGTGTGGTGTGGGTCCACTGTCCTGCATGTTAGTGTGGATGTGGGTCCACTGCCCTGCGTGTTAGTGTGGATGTGGGTCCACTGCCCTGCGTGTTAGTGTGGGTGTGGGTCCACTGCCCTGCATGTTAGTGTGGGTGTGGGTCCACTGCCATGCGTGTTAGTGTGAGTGTGGGTCCACTGCCCTGCGTGTTAGTGTGGGTGTGGGTCCACTGTCCTGCATGTTAGTGTGGATGTGGGTCCACTGCCCTGCGTGTTAGTGTGGATGTGGGTCCACTGCCCTGCGTGTTTGCGTGGATGTGTGAACAAGTTGAAGTCCTGTAGTTTCCGTATTCTTCAGAAGCATCTCACAGGAGCACACATACATCAGTGAGGAGTGTGTTTGTGCGTGTGTGTTTGTGCGTGTGTGTTTGTGCGTGTGTGATTGTGCGTGTGTGTTTGTGCGTGTGTGTGTCTCCTAGTTCTGTAAAAGTCTCATGAGAACACACATACAGTCAGGAAGGGACTGGTCCAGCATCACTCTCCACCCGGACTGGGACTAAACCCATCCCATACAGGACCTTAGACCAACACACCACACAATGTTAGGAGCCGGAGCAGGGCTAGCCAGGGAATAGCTGTCCACACACACACGCACGCACGCACACACACACACACACACACACACACACACACACACACACACACACACACACACACACACACACACACACACACACACACACACACACACACACACACACGCACACACACACACACACACACGACAGAACATGGATCACCTCCCAGTCAAACACTTCGGCCCTAACACTGTATCTCCGCACCTCTGTCTAAAACAGTTTGTTTTTCCATTCATTCACAGGAGAAGCCTTGTATTGTGTTTTGGTTTGAATTGAATACTCCCTTTATTCCCCCACATTCTTTCTTGACATAATATTAGATATTTGGACATTTTCATTCACATGCTTTCAGCAGAGGATCTTGTCCAGGAGAGCTCAACCTATCATTTACAACATTACATTAGACTAGAAATAGTACATTTTCTGAAGTAGTCTAAAGTATGTTTACTTTCACATTTCTGCAGGAGGCCTGGATTCGTTTGAATTTAGCCCACCCCTTTTAAGTTGGCAGTTTGAGTGATTGACAGCAAGGAATGTTCCACACGATTTCACAACAGAAAAGGCCACTGTTTGTGGGATTGTAAAACAGTCCTATACATAGAGCTAACAGTAGCTAACAACATCACAACATATTGGTATCACACGGTGATTCTGACCTGAGAAAGAGCTTCTAGACTGCTTATTCAGAACTCAGTTAGGAGGACTCCTGTTCTACTACCCATTCAGAACTCAGTTAGGAGGACTCCTGTTCTACTGCCCATTCAGAACTCAGTTAGGAGGACTCCTGTTCTACTACCCATTCAGAACTCAGTTAGGAGGACTCCTGTTCTACTACCCATTCAGAACTCAGTTAGGAGGACTCCTGTTCTACTACCCATTCAGAACTCAGTTAGGGGACTCCTGTTCTACTACCCATTCAGAACTCAGTTAGGAAGACTCCTGTTCTACTACCCATTCAGAACTCAGTTAGGAGGACTCCTGTTCTACTACCCATTCAGAACTCAGTTAGGAGGACTCCTGTTCTACTACCCATTCAGAACTCAGTTAGGAGGACTCCTGTTCTACTACCCATTCAGAACTCAGTTAGGAGGACTCCTGTTCTACTACCCATTCAGAACTCAGTTAGGAGGACTCCTGTTCTACTACCCATTCAGAACTCAGTTAGGAGGACTCCTGTTCTACTACCCATTCAGAACTCAGTTAGGAGGACTCCTGTTCTACTACCCATTCAGAACTCAGTTAGGAGGACTCCTGTTCTACTACCCATTCAGAACTCAGTTAGGAGGACTCCTGTTCTACTGCCCATTCAGAACTCAGTTAGGAGGACTCCTGTTCTACTACCCATTCAGAACTCAGTTAGGAGGACTCCTGTTCTACTACCCATTCAGAACTCAGTTAGGAGGACTCCTGTTCTACTACCCATTCAGAACTCAGTTAGGAGGACTCCTGTTCTACTACCCATTCAGAACTCAGTTAGGAGGACTCCTGTTCTACTACCCATTCAGAACTCAGTTAGGAAGACTCCTGTTCTACTACCCATTCAGAACTCAGTTAGGGGACTCCTGTTCTACTACCCATTCAGAACTCAGTTAGGAGGACTCCTGTTCTACTACCCATTCAGAACTCAGTTAGGAGGACTCCTGTTCTACTACCCATTCAGAACTCAGTTAGGAGGACTCCTGTTCTACTGCCCATTCAGAACTCAGTTAGGAGGACTCCTGTTCTACTACCCATTCAGAACTCAGTTAGGAGGACTCCTGTTCTACTACCCATTCAGAACTCAGTTAGGAGGACTCCTGTTCTACTACCCATTCAGAACTCAGTTAGGGGACTCCTGTTCTACTACCCATTCAGAACTCAGTTAGGAAGACTCCTGTTCTACTACCCATTCAGACCTCAGTTAGGAGGACTCCTGTTCTACTACCCATTCAGAACTCAGTTAGGAAGACTCCTGTTCTACTACCCATTCAGAACTCAGTTAGGAGGACTCCTGTTCTACTACCCATTCAGACCTCAGATAGGAGGACTCCTGTTCTACTACCCATTCAGAACTCAGTTAGGAGGACTCCTGTTCTACTACCCATTCAGAACTCAGTTAGGAGGACTCCTGTTCTACTACCCATTCAGAACTCAGTTAGGGGACTCCTGTTCTACTACCCATTCAGAACTCAGTTAGGGGACTCCTGTTCTACTACCCATTCAGAACTCAGTTAGGGGACTCCTGTTCTACTACCCATTCAGAACTCAGTTAGGAGGACTCCTGTTCTACTACCCATTCAGAACTCAGTTAGGAGGACTCCTGTTCTACTACCCATTCAGAACTCAGTTAGGAGGACTTCTGTTCTACTACCCATTCAGAACTCAGTTAGGAGGACTCCTGTTCTACTACCCATTCAGAACTCAGTTAGGAGGACTCCTGTTCTCCTGCCCATGTCTATGATGACCTCTGTTTTCGTTATGTGTTGTATGTGAAACTATGTTTATGATTGTAGGTTTATGGTGGAACCTATCCAGACGAGTCGTCCTTCATGGGAAAAATTATGTTATTCACTTAAGTAAAAACATCTGAGATGGCTGAGGAAGAGGTGTAGCAATAGAGCTGACTGCCCCAAAATATGTCCCAAAATACAGCGTGAACATTGGAAGCGGGATGTTTTCTATGGAGGTCAATGAGAGTGTTGAATTTAGTCAACATAAAATGTAATTGCTAATTTGTTATGTGAGGCCTTGATCGAATAGAAGTATCAAATAAGATCTGATGGAGATTTAATCTGAACTGCATTACAGTTGTTTGCAAATACGATGACATTTATAAATGACCTATTGTTTGGAGAAAACAAGTTACATTAACTGGCTAGCTAGCATCAGCGACGTTTTCATAGGTAGTCAATGAGAACTAGCTAAAATATAACCAGCTAGCAAACAATGCAAATAACTATAATTTCGAGTTTGAAAAATACTCCATAAACATGCTTTGTTGCAAGTAACCCTGGTGGACTGATCAACTATTTAGCCATATAAACAATAGAAACAATTATAAACTCTGTATTTGCCATGGCTTCTGTGTGTTTGAAACTAGAGTTTGTTCGAGGTAGGTCAAACCTAAGCTTGGTTAGCGACAGTTGCTATCCGTCGGAGCGCTGCAATTGGTTGCCCAATATTCTGGGACGGGGCTTAGCGAAGGGTCGTTTTCAGGAAGTAGTCTTGTATTTTCTTTTTTACTTTTGTAGGCTTTTTGAATGGTATTCAATGGGAAAATCGTAGCACAATGGTCTTCAGCGCAAAAACGTCATAAATGGCATCTGACAAAAGTAAATCCACAAACACATAATTGTATATATATATCTTAAATGACCATGTTTTCATCAATTTGATGATTTGATCTTCAAGCCCATTGAAAAGATTAGGTATGACCTGTAAATATGATGTCACTTGCACATCATATTCGGAAACACAATCCTGTTTCTACATGTAGAATGTTGATTTCATGCATTGCTGTTACTCCGTTCTTCATAAGCACTAGCCTATACATGATGTTGGCTTGCAGTATGATTTGGACTTGGGGGGGGGGGGTGGAAGCATCTAACAATTGGATTGAATTCTTTCCTGGGCACTCCTCAGCGATGCAAACAGCGCATTCCTTATCAGACTACGGGTAAGCCTCAACATTCCCCTTGTTGTTTTACCAGACATTAACCTCAGTAATAGTTAAACATTGAATTTGGGAGGTATTTCATTTGTTACATTAGTCAATAATTATTCAGGAGGAGAAGGGGCTTGTGGGTAACTTTCAGTTTAAGAGCTGAGCTGGACTGGCCTGGGAAAGCTCACTGCTCTAAACGAGCTCCAGTGCCTGTCACCACACATATACACAGCCAGTGAGACATTCACTTTTGATTCAGCTCCATCCTCTCACTCTGTGGTGTATGTATGTGTGTGTGTGTGTGTGTGTGTGTGTGTGTGTGTGTGTGTGTGTGTGTGTGTGTGTGTGTGTGTGTGTGTGTGTGTGTGTGTGTGTGTGTGTGTGTGTGTGTGTGTGTGTGTGTGTGTGTGTGTGTGTGTGTGTGTGTGTGTGTGTGTGTGTGTGTGTGTGTTTGCCTGTCTCGCAACTAATCCCATGACTAATTGAATCAACATGACAGAGTTGGCTGGTGTGAGTGGAGCTCCCAGACCATCTGACCAAGAAATCCAACAGGGACTGAGGGAGTGCTGGAGGGTGCAACACAGGACATTCATGTAGAAATATGTTGTGTAGAACATAAATGATTCAGTTCCATGTAAAATAGGGAATCCTCCTTCTTTATGCATTGTATTTCTGTCTGCAACGTTGTATCGTTGCACCCCACCTGAAAATGTCTCTCAGTATGTCTGACCCGTATAGACAGAGCATACAGTATATACGAGGATGTCTCTCAGTATAAGTCTGACCCTTATAGACAGAGCATACAGTATATACGAGGATGTCTCTCAGTATGTCTGGCCCTTATAGACAGAGCATACAGTATATACGAGGATGTCTCTCAGTATGTCTGGCCCTTATAGACAGCGCATACAGTATATACGAGGATGTCTCTCAGTATGTCTGGCCCTTATAGACAGAGCATACAGTATATACGAGGATGTCTCTCAGTATGTCTGACCCTTATAGACAGAGCATACAGTATATACGAGGATGTCTCTCAGTATGTCTGACACTTATAGACAGAGCATACAGTATATACGAGGATGTCTCTCAGTATGTCTGACCCTTATAGACAGAGCATACAGTATATACGAGGATGTCTCTCAGTATGTCTGACCCTTATAGACAGAGCATACAGTATATACGAGGATGTCTCTCAGTATAAGTCTGACCCTTATAGACAGAGCATACAGTATATACGAGGATGTCTCTCAGTATGTCTGACCCTTATAGACAGAGCATACAGTATATACGAGGATGTCTCTCAGTATAAGTCTGACCCTTATAGACAGAGCATACAGTATATACGAGGATGTCTCTCAGTATGTCTGACCCTTATAGACAGAGCATACAGTATATACGAGGATGTCTCTCAGTATGTCTGACCCTTATAGACAGAGCATACAGTATAAACGAGGATGTCTCTCAGTATGTCTGACCCTTATAGACAGAGCATACAGTATATACGAGGATGTCTCTCAGTGTAAGTCTGACCCTTATAGACAGAGCATACAGTATATATGAGGATGTCTCTCAGTATAAGTCTGACCCTTATAGACAGAGCATACAGTATATACGAGGATGTCTCTCAGTATGTCTGACCCTTATAGACAGAGCATACAGTATATACGAGGATGTCTCTCAGTATGTCTGACCCTTATAGACAGAGCATACAGTATATACGAGGATGTCTCTCAGTATGTCTGACCCTTATAGACAGAGCATACAGTATATACGAGGATGTCTCTCAGTATGTCTGACCCTTATAGACAGTATATACGAGGAAGCCCATATTCCCTGGCAATAGTCTTCATTTAATTCATGCTCTGCACCAGCCTTTGATAGTGTTTCCAGTAGAGTACTTTGATAGTGTTTCCAGTAGAGTACTTTGATAGTGTTTCCAGTAGAGTACTTTGATAGTGTTTCCAGTAGAGTACTTTGATAGTGTTTCCAGTAGAGTACTTTGATAGTGTTTCCAGTAGAGTACTTTGATAGTGTTTCCAGTAGAGTACTTTGATAGTGTTTCCAGTAGAGTACTTTGATAGTGTTTCCAGTAGAGTACTTTGATAGTGTTTCCAGTAGAGTACTTTGTTAGTGTTTCCAGTAGAGTACTTTGATAGTGTTTCCAGTAGAGTACTTTGATAGTGTTTCCAGTAGAGTACTTTGATAGTGTTTCCAGTAGAGTACTTTGATAGTGTTTCCAGTAGAGTACTTTGATAGTGTTTCCAGTAGAGTACTTTGATAGTGTTTCCAGTAGAGTACTTTGATAGTGTTTCCAGTAGAGTACTTTGATAGTGTTTCCAGTAGAGTACTTTGATAGTGTTTCCAGTAGAGTACTTTGATAGTGTTTCCAGTAGAGTACTTTGATAGTGTTTCCAGTAGAGTACTTTGATAGTGTTTCCAGTAGAGTACTTTGATAGTGTTTCCAGTGGAGTACTTTGATAGTGTTTCCAGTAGAGTACTAGTCTGAAGGTGCGTCAGAGCAACAATAACAAGGCATTCACACATTGGAACACATAGAACTGGACATTTATATCAGTTGTGTTCATGACAGTTTGGTGTTTATTTCAGTTGATGTTTTACTGTGTAAAAGTACAATAAAACCTAGCGACCGCTATTGACATCATTAGTCTTCCCAAGTCAGCGTTCCTTAACTGCACCAAGCTGTGTGTGCGTATGTACAGTATGTGCGTCAGTGGAGGCTGCTGAGGGGAGGACGGCTCATAATAATGGCTGGAATAGAGCAAATGGAACGGTATGAATGTATGTATTTGATACAATTCCACTAATTCTGCTCCAGCCATTACCACGAGGCCGTCCTCCCCAATTAAGGTGCCACCAACCTCCTGTGACGTGCGTGTGTGATTTGTGTGTACACGCAGGCACCTCACTGTGTAAAAATTCATAGGCTCAGTTAACTCTGTCTCAGCCCTAGCTGTGAATTCAGCTTACCAGCAGACATGATTTGTCATCAGAATGGGCCTGCTTCCTGTTTGGATGTGTGTGTGTTTTCTCTGGCCATGCCATTATTGACCTGGCAGCTAGCCCAGACCCATTCAAAGTGGGTTGTTGTTGGTCTGCCCCAGGGGCATTAGGTATATGAGCACTGATGGGGTACAGCGGAGAGGTCAAGAATAGAAACATCAGGATTAGGTTGAGTTCACTTAGTCCCAAGTCTGTGTCAGCAATGATCACGTTATAGAACTGTATAGGCGGTACGTGTAGACCAAACACTTATCAGTCCAGACATGCATATAGACAGGCTGGCAGATAATGGTTGTGTTCCCCTGCTCAGACGTTGCTGACGCATGCCAGACCTTATAAAACCTGGATAGGTATTTTACGTATCAGCTAACCACATTATATGTTATAGGAACCTGTTGCCCGACTGCACAGTAGATGATGTGGCACGCAAACATTGGTTGTTGCATGCAACCATAAACAAGCCTGGCCAATTACAACCAACGGGCAGAATTTAACATGCAGCTAGCTGGACCGCTTGATAATAGAAAGTCATGCTTTTTTGGGCAAGTTAATAGAAATGTTAATGGATTAGATAAATTGGAAATGAAAAAGTAATTAGTGCACTAAAATTAGTTTTCCATTCATATAATCTGCATGATATATTGTTATAATCTATCATATATTGATATAACCTGTATGATATATTGATATAACCTGTATGATATATTGATATAACCTGTATGATGATATTGTTATAATCTATCATATATTGATATAACCTGTATGATATATTGTTATAATCTATCATATATTGATATAACCTGTATGATATATTGTTATAATCTATCATATATTGATATAACCTGTATGATATATTGTTATAATCTATCATATATTGATATAACCTGTATGATATATTGTTGTAATCTATCATATATTGATATAACCTGTATGATGATATTGATATAACCTGTATGATATATTGATATAACCTGTATGATATATTGATATAACCTGTATGATATATTGATATAATCTATCATATATTGATATAACCTGTATGATATATTGATATAACCTGTATGATATATTGATATAACCTGTATGATATATTGATATAACCTGTATGATATATTGATATAACCTGTATGATATATTGATATAACCTGTATGATATATTGATATAACCTGTATGATATATTGATATAACCTGTATGATATATTGATATAACCTGTATGATATATTGATATAACCTGTATGATATATTGATATAACCTGTATGATATATTGATATAACCTGTATGATATATTGATATAACCTGTATGATATATTGATATAACCTGTATGATGATATTGATATAACCTGTATGATATATTGATATAACCTGTATGATGATATTGATATAACCTGTATGATATATTGATATAACCTGTATGATATATTGATATAACCTGTATGATATATTGATATAACCTGTATGATATATTGATATAACCTGTATGATATATTGATATAACCTGTATGATATATTGATATAACCTGTATGATATATTGACATAACCTGTATGATATATTGATATAACTTGTATGATATATTGATATAACCTGTATGATATATTGATATAACCTGTATGATGATATTGATATAACCTGTATGATATATTGATATAACCTGTATGATATATTGATATAACCTGTATGATATATTGATATAACCTGTATGATATATTGATATAACCTGTATGATATATTGATATAACCTGTATGATATATTGATATAACCTGTATGATATATTGATATAACCTGTATGATATATTGATATAACCTGTATGATATATTGATATAACCTGTATGATGATATTGATATAACCTGTATGATATATTGATATAACCTGTATGATATATTGATATAACCTGTATGATATATTGATATAACCTGTATGATATATTGATATAACCTGTATGATATATTGATATAACCTGTATGATATATTGATATAACCTGTATGATGATATTGATATAACCTGTATGATATATTGATATAACCTGTATGATGATATTGATATAACCTGTATGATGATATTGATATAACCTGTATGATGATATTGATATAACCTGTATGATATATTGATATAACCTGTATGATATATTGATATAACCTGTATGATATATTGATATAACCTGTATGATATATTGATATAACCTGTATGATATATTTATATAACCTGTATGATGATATTGATATAACCTGTATGATATATTGATATAACCTGTATGATATATTGATATAACCTGTATGATGATATTGATATAACCTGTATGATATATTGATATAACCTGTATGATATATTGATATAACCTGTATGATATATTGATATAACCTGTATGATATATTGATATAACCTGTATGATATATTGATATAACCTGTATGATATATTGACATAACCTGTATGATATATTGATATAACCTGTATGATATATTGATATAACCTGTATGATGATATTGATATAACCTGTATGATATATTGATATAACCTGTATGATATATTGATATAACCTGTATGATATATTGACATAACCTGTATGATATATTGATATAACCTGTATGATATATTGATATAACCTGTATGATATATTGATATAACCTGTATGATATATTGACATAACCTGTATGATATATTGACATAACCTGTATGATATATTTATATAACCTGTATGATGATATTGATATAACCTGTATGATATATTGATATAACCTGTATGATATATTGATATAACCTGTATGATATATTGACATAACCTGTATGATATATTGATATAACCTGTATGATATATTGATATAACCTGTACGATATATTGATATAACCTGTATGATGATATTGATATAACCTGTATATTGATATAACCTAATGGCTGTGTTCCACTGCTCAGACGTTGATGGTTAAATACGAGATCACCTGAAGATAATGGCTGTGTTCCACTGCTCAGATTTTGATGGTTAAATACGAGATCACCTGAAGATAATGGCTGTGTTCCACTGCTCAGACGTTGATGGTTAAATACGAGATCACCTGAAGATAATGGCTGTGTTCCACTGCTCAGATGTTGATGGTTAAATACGAGATCACCTGAAGATAATGGCTGTGTTCCACTGCTCAGATGTTGATGGTTTAATACGAGATCACCTGAAGATAATGGCTGTGATCCACTGCTCAGACGTTGATGGTTAAATACGAGATCACCTGAAGATAATGGCTGTGTTCCACTGCTCAGACGTTGATGGTTAAATACGAGATCACCTGAAGATAATGGCTGTGTTCCACTGCTCAGATGTTGATGGTTAAATACGAGATCACCTGAAGATAATGGCTGTGTTCCACTGCTCAGATGTTGATGGTTAAATACGAGATCACCTGAAGATAATGGCTGTGATCCACTGCTCAGACGTTGATGGTTAAATACGAGATCACCTGAAGATAATGGCTGTGATCCACTGCTCAGACGTTGATGGTTAAATACGAGATCACCTGAAGATAATGGCTGTGTTCCACTGCTCAGACGTTGCTGACGCATGTAAGATCTTACAACGCCTGGATAGGTATTTTACGAATCAGCTAAACACATTATATTCTAGCAATCTGTTGCCTGACTTCACAGTCAATGAGGTGGTGCGCGACCATTAGTTGATGCATACAACGTCTGAGCAGGGAAACACAACCAACAGTGTTTGCAACTAGGACCTATATTTTCTTGTGTTATCACCTGGATTCTGTTGGATGTCCTCCCATCGCTCGCCTTTAATTAACGCCATAAAGTTGTTGGTGTGGAGTTCTTGAAGAATTTAGTCTTCATCCATCTCTGTCACGTCACTCTCAAATACGCTAAGAAATGTAAAGGTAGACACCATAAAATGTGAAAAAGTCAACATTACTGGAGGTACCTTGCACCTCTGGAGGCTGAGTCACGTTTGCTAATAAAGAGATTTGCAGTGGCTAATTAACAGTAAATGAGTGAATTATTTTGCCCCGAAGTTAGCCATGATGATAAGCTAGCCATCTAAAACTGTTTACAATTACAGAACGTGTACATATGAACCGATAAAACGCTTGATTGATCACCATGTGGGTGCTAGCAAGCCGACAGCATGCTTGGTAGTGCTAGGTATCAACAGCCATCCAGCACAGGCTGGAAGCTATCGTGAGCCTCGATTTGTTAATCACGCCGCAATATGACCTAGCAATTGCATAATATTCAGCTTTCCCCAACTTAAGTTCCGCCATGTTCACCGAGTTTCTCTCGCCATGCTCGCCTCCTCCTGTTGAAAATGAATGGGCTCCGTCATTTTGTCGGAGGGCATCATTGGGTCTTAGTTAGCAATCGCTTGTACACTATTTTGCTAGCTACTGTAGTGCTGCCATTTCGATAACCTGTCTCCAGAAATGATGAGGTGTGTTAATTTTGTCAACATTTTACCATTGTAAATGTTGGATGTGCATATATACTAACGCGGATATATGCACATCCACTTTCTAGGCACATACTAACAATTATTTTCGCTCTGGGAGACCAAGCCTCACAGTTCCTACAGTTTGAATGTGGCAATACATTTGTCATGAGTATTAATTGTTCATATGTACTTGACCCTACCTTTCTCTAGAGCCTCTTGAAATGTAGATGGCACCAATATCTTCCCTGTTTTCCTATTCTGGCTCCACAGCTTGAGGACTGACATTTTTTCTGGAGTGTTCCAAAATAATATAAACATAACTTGAAATATATGTTGTTGTTTTTTTTAACAAAAAATCTAATCAAAGAGACCATACTTTTAAATGTGTTAAAGGTAGGCACTGCAGATATTGAAATGAGCGTGATGCAATACTTTGCTCTCACACAGTCACTTAGTATCTGCGTATCTGACTAAAACAGAGGAGGAGTTTGCCTCGCTCGTCAACGCTCTTAGTTGCTGTCTTAATTGATCCACTACTGCTGTTTGTTTTCTGCAACTATGTCATCTTGCCGAGTCTACCATTAAGCAACAGTCACCAAACAAGTGACTGAAGGAAAAGATTGTCTATTTGAGTGACCGCTCTAACAATGGAAATACATGCCCTTAAAGATGGAAGGCAGAGAGGGAAGATACGCATGTGAACAACATGCAATAGGGAAAGATAGGGGACTCATCTTTGTAGCTGTGCCATTATAGCATCTGTGACAGCATGGGCAGTGCCATCTTCATTTGAAAGTAGTACATTTTCTTCTTCTTCATTGGCTGATTGCTCCAAACGGATAGGAATCCCCGCCAAGTTGACTACTTTAAAATGGTGGAAGCCCTCAATGGCGATGTCTGTGCTAAAACGGGTTATATCCATGATGAGTCCTCTATCTATGACAACAGGCACAACTCCGATATAAAGTCGTTTTGGGGTAAGTTGCTGAAATGCCACGTGTGTCCATCAACCCAACCATTATGAAACTTCTATTCGATCAAATAAGCCTTACATAGCAAATTAGCAATAACATTTTTCAATACTCTTATTGACCTCCATACAAAAAGTTAGCACTCTGACTACTGCTATGATTAGACACACAGTTAGGCAACAGCAGGATCCTCCTCCACACTCCATCCCCAATCTTGACAAGAACATGTTTCTGACATTCTGGTGCTAGGACATACATCATTATCAAAGGCTGTAGAATGTGTGAACATATTGGGAGACCAAGCTTCACCATTTCTACAGGGTGGAACTTAATGTTCAGTATTTGGTTAAAGGTTGAACTGAAATAATGGTCTATCAAGAGTTCTGTTAAGGGGAGGTCTGGATCAATAGTCCATGCGTTCCCCGCTATCACCATGATGTGTCTCAGCAAACAAACAGCTTTCTCATAGGGCTCTGTTCAAAAGTAGTGAGATGCACTGTGTAACGTTTGACCAGAGTTTAGAGAGTGGGGGGGGGGGGGTAAGTTGAGCCATTTTTACATTCAGCATCACTACATGAAGGGAAATATAGTAGTCTTTCTAACAAAGATATCTACACATATTTCAGGAGGTTGATTATCCCGGGAGATAAACAGAATGTATGTAAACATTACGGTTTTGAAAACATAGCCTGTCCAAAAAGTGGTCTCTTGGCTCAGTTTACCCCGGGTAAGGGGTAAGTTGAGCCTCCTTGGGGTAAGCAGCAGAGCCGGGATGATACCAGTATTGTGATTCTCGTTAGTATCGTAGCAAGGAATCTAAGCAAGAAGCGGATGTAACTTCTTTAGGAAAACAGTCCTAATGTTGGAAACAAACATTAGTTATTTTCCAAGCTATAGCTCACACTATTTTACAAACAGCAGGTTTTTAAAGGACTAAAGAGTTTTGTCTGCTTTCTGTTAAAACTTTTGCCATGGAAAACATATACTATGTGATACTGGTATCGTCCCAGCCCTAGTAAGTAGGTGATGGTGTCCTGTGACAGTGGGTGATGGTGCAGGTAGGTCAAAGTTTAATACATGGATTGGGGGTGTGGTATATTGCATATCTTAAATATATGCCTACATTCAGATATAGATCTCTCTGTTCAACATCACTTACCCATTTCTTGGCCAGTTGTCTGGGACAGGGATGTTGTTTCGATATACTGATTCGTAGGCAAGTTCTCTGCATTTGAGGTAACTCAGCCCATGAAACTGGTCTGTGAGATTCTTGATATGTTTAGCAAGCTCAGACTCCATGTCATCAGATAAGACCTCGTGTTCCTCTGCTACTCTATCATAGACTTCCTTTCGCACAGGTACATTTTCTTTTTTGTCAGTGTGTCATTCAGTCAATTGTTTCATCCCTTGCTGCTGCTTGAATGGACTTCTTCCCTTTTCTCACTTCCTGGCTGCTCTCTCAAGAAGTTCATTATCTCAACTTACCCCAAGGCAAACATTTAGACTATACAGTATTAGCCCACACAGCTACAAGGATGCACTTTCATGCTAGGTTTAGGACCTCATATTGTATCTTATAGACCCAAACTGATGTACAAAACAATCCTAGAACTATCTACTTTGGTTTAGATACAATCATCATGAAACTTATGAAACACAGTACATTTATTTGACTTTGTGAAAATCAGTTTTTTGGACTTATTAACTTGCTCACCACTTT
Source organism: Salvelinus fontinalis (assembly GCF_029448725.1). NCBI lineage: Eukaryota > Metazoa > Chordata > Actinopteri > Salmoniformes > Salmonidae > Salvelinus > Salvelinus fontinalis. Next base: position 33,461,209 of record NC_074699.1, read on the forward strand.
TTCCATCTGGTTTCTTCCTCCATGAAATTATGACGTCTTCCTAAAAGTTAGGTCAAATTATATATTTTGTGTATGGTTTCCTAGAAACAAGGGGTTGCTCAACTAACCCTTTTGCTCAACTTACCCCACTCTACCCTACAGGATGTAATCTAGGAAACATGGCATTTTCACAGGATTAACGTCCTGCGCCTCGATGTGTTATAGCCGCTACCTGCTGGCTGCTGCTGAATGCTGGAGGTGTTGGCTGATTCAACATGTAGAATCATTGTGAAATGAACTGGAAATGGAGGCCAATATTCTGGTCAGAGGCACTTGGCCGTCTCTTCTTCTGGTGTTTTTCTCTCTAAGAGCTTCTGTACTTACAGTATTAGTTGTGTTGTTCCTTTATTCATATTCCAGTTGAGACCTATCCCTGTTCTTTCTCTAGGTCAAGGATGTCAATTACGATGCTGAAGAATTTTGAGTTTTGTGCAACTAATCAGAGAGACTAAACAAACACTTAGAAGGTGTGTGTGTGTGTGTGTGTGTGTGTGTGTGTGTGTGTGTGTGTGTTTTGTTTAACTATCCTTGTAGGTACCAGAAGTCCTCACAAGGATAGTAAAACAAGGAAAATTGAGACAAGTGGGGACATTTCGCTGGTCTCCAAGAGGAAAAATGCTAATTTAGGTTTAGGGGTTAGGTTTAGGGTTACAATTAGGGTTAGGTTTAGAATTACGGTTAGGGTTAGGTATGGTTTTAGGGTTAGGGGTTAAGGTTAGGTTAAGGGTTAGGTTTAGAGTTAGGACAGTGTGTGTGTTGTCTCTGTGGATACCCACAGTGCCCTATAAACTGTTCTCTTTACAGGGCTGAGGACATGGCTGCCGTTGTTACTCTTTCACTTCTCACATTGGAAAACACAATGAGCCCATAGAGAAAACACCAGACTGGTGAATGTGTGTTTTATGTCACCATGGACTATTTCCATCCACTTGTACTGTATAATGGCATTGATTCATTGGAAGCTGGATGCATAAATTCGTTTTGTTACTGTTATTACTCTGCAGTTTGTATACAGTTCAGCCAGGTTTTTGAGGCCAAGTTCATCAGGTTGGACATAAAATATGGTCTCTTGATATGCTGCAGTATACTGTATGTATCCTGAATTGTGATCGTGTGGTAACGTTTTTTCAGTGAGCAAGTTTTTCAGCTAAATATGGTGTCCAAGGTCATTGGATGGCAATGGAAGCTGGTGTAAAATTGTTACCTCATTGTTAAAAACAACTTTTTTTGGCATTAAACTGGTTTTATGGTACAAGTGAAGAGTGGAGTCTGAGCAGAGATAGAACACATCCTTGTGTCTGTAACAAAGCAGAGGATCTCCACCGAGCTCTGCACACATCCTCATGTCTGTAACAAAGCAGAGGATCTCCACCGAGCTCTGCACACATCCTCGTGTCTGTAACAAAGCAGAGGATCTCCACCAAGCTCTGCACACATCCTCGTGTCTGTAACAAAGCAGAGGATCTCCACCGAGCTCTGCACACATCCTCATGTCTGTAACAAAGCAGAGGATCTCCACCGAGCTCTGCACACATCCTCATGTCTGTAACAAAGCAGAGGATCTGCACCGAGCTCTGCACACATCCTCATGTCTGTAACAAAGCAGAGGATCTCCACCGAGCTCTGCACACATCCTCATGTCTGTAACAAAGCAGAGGATCTGCACCGAGCTCTGCACACATCCTCATGTCTGTAACAAAGCAGAGGATCTCCACCGAGCTCTGCACACATCCTCATGTCTGTAACAAAGCAGAGGATCTCAACCGAGCTCTACACACATCCTCATGTCTGTAACAAAGCAGAGGATCTCCACCGAGCTCTACACACATCCTCATGTCTGTAACAAAGCAGAGGATCTCCACCGAGCTCTGCACACATCCTCATGTCTGTAACAAAGCAGAGGATCTCCACCGAGCTCTGCACACATCCTCATGTCTGTAACAAAGCAGAGGATCTGCACCGAGCTCTGCACACATCCTCATGTCTGTAACAAAGCAGAGGGCCTCTGCGAGTTCTGTGTTTGTGATTGATTGTCTGTAGTGGTGGGGGGCGTACTTCCTGTCGGCTGTAGCATCATTAGTTAACGAACATCCATAGCTAGCTATTTAGCGTAACTGTCACGATCGTGTGGCGGATTGACGGACCAAAATGCAGCTTTTGGAAAATAAGCCATCTTCTTTATTAAACACAACACGAAGATGAACACGACACAAAAACTCTATACAAAATAACAAAACAACAAAACGACCGTGAAGCTACAAACGTTGTGCACATACAAACACTGGCTACAAACGTTCTTACATAGACAATTACCCACAACCAATGAGAGCCTATGGCTACCCTAAATAAGGCTCCCAATCAGAGACAACCGAAATCAGCTGTCTCTAATTGGGAACTCATTCAGGTAACCATAGACAACGCTAGACATCTACACTCAACACAAAACCATCTACTACACCCCATAACCCCTTTACCAAATAAACACCCAAAACCAACAAAACATAAACATTACCCATGTCACACCCTGACCTAACTAAAATAATAAAGAAAACCAATAATACTAAGGCCAGGGCGTGACATAACCCCCCCCTTGAGGCGCGAACTCCGGGCGCACCATACACAGTCTAGGGGAGGGTCTGGGTGGGCTTCCATCCACGGTGGCGGCTCCGGCTCTGGTCGCGGTCCCCACGTCACCACAGTACCTAAACACCTCCTAGGCTTCCTCCAAACGACCCCCCTCCACCTTAACCCCATTGCATTCAGGGGCAGTTCCGGACTAAGGGGCAGTACCAGGGTAAGAGGCAGTACCAGGGTCAGGGGCAGTACTAGGGTCAGGGACAGTACCAGGGTCAGGGACAGTACCAGGGTCAGGGACAGCACCAGGGTAAGGGGCAGCACCAGGGTAAGGGGCAGCTCCGGACTGAGGGACTGCAGCTCCGGACTGAGGGACTGCAGCTCCGGACTGAGGGACTGCAGCTCCGGACTGAGGGACTGCAGCTCCGGACTGAGGGACGGCCCATGGCTGGCTGACAGATCTGGCTGCTCATGGCTGGCTAACGGATCTGGCTGCTCATGGCTGGCTAACTGATCTGGCTGCTCATGGCTGGCTGACGGATCTGGCTGCTCATGGCTGGCTGACGGATCTGGCTGCTCATGGCTGGCTGACGGATCTGGCTGCTCATGGCTAGCTGACGGATCCGGCTGCTCATGGCTAGCTGACGGATCTGGCTGCTCATGGCTAGCTGACGGATCTGGCTGCTCATGGCTAGCTGACGGATCTGGCTGCTCATGGCTAGCTGACGGATCTGGCTGCTCATGGCTAGCTGACGGATCTGGCTGCTCATGGCTAGCTGACGGATCTGGCTGCTCCTGTCTGGTTGGCGGCTCTGGCTGCTCCTGTCTGGTTGGCGGCTCTGGCAGATCCTGTCTGGTTGGCGGCTCTGGCAGATCCTGTCTGGTTGGCGGCTCTGGCAGATCCTGTCTGGTTGGCGGCTCTGGCAGATCCTGTCTGGTTGGCGGCTCTGGCAGATCCTGTCTGACGGACGGCTCTAGCGGCTCCTGTCTGGCTGGCGGCTCTAGCGGCTCCTGTCTGGCGGACGGCTCAGTGGGCTCATGGCAGACGGGCGGCTTTGCAGGCTCATGGCAGACGGGCGGCTTTGCAGGCTCATTGCAGACGGATGACTCAGATGGCGCTGGGGAGACGGATGGCTCAGATGGCGCTGGGGAGACGGATGGCTCAGATGGCGCTTGGCAGACGGGCAGTTCAGTCATTGCAGTGCAGACGGCAGACTCCTGCCGGCTGAGGCGCACTGTAGGCCTGGTGCGTGGTGCCGGGACTGGTGGCACCGGGCTGGGGACACGCATCTCAGGGCTAGTGCGGGGAGCAGCAACAGGACGCACAGGACTCTGGGTATACACAGGAGGCTTGGTGCGTAATTTAGGCACTGGTGGTAAAGGGCTGGAGACACGCACCATATAGCTAGTGCGCGGAGGAGGCACTGGTGGTACTGGATTGGGGCGGGGAGGTGGCGCCGGAAATACCGGACCGTGCAGGCGTACTGGCTCCCTTGAACGCCGAGCCAGCCCAACCTTACCTGGTTCTATGCTCCCCGTCGCCTGACCAGTGCGGGGAGGTGGAATAACCCGCACCGGCCTATGTAGGCGAACCGGGGACACCATGCGTAAGGCTGGTGCCATGTACGCCGGCCCGAGGAGACGCACTGGTGACCAGATGCGTTGGGCCGGCTTCATGACATATGGCTCAACGCTCAGTCTAGCCCGGCCGATACATGGAGCTGCAATGTACCGAACCGGGCTATGCACGCGTACAGGAGACACCGTGCGCTCTACTGCGTAACACGGTGTCTGCCCGTACTCTCGCTCTCCACGGTAAGTACAGGGAGTAGGCGCAGGTTTCCTACCTGACTTCGCCACACTCCCTTTAAGGCCCCCCCCAAGAAATTTTTGGGTTGTACTCACGGGCTTCCAGCCTTGTCTCCGTGCTGCCTCCTCATATCGCCTCCTCTCGGCTTTCGCTGCCTCCAGCTCTTCACGAGGGAGGCGATATTCTCCAGGTTGATCCCAAGGCCCCTTACCATCCAGTATCTCCTCCCATGTCCAGAAATCCTTTGTGGTTAGGTCCTGTTGCCGCCTTCCATGCCGCTTGGTCCTATGGTGGGTAATTCTGTCACGATCGTGTGGCGGATTGACGGACCAAAATGCAGCTTTTGGAAAATAAGCCATCTTCTTTATTAAACACAACACGAAGATGAACACGACACAAAAACTCTATACAAAATAACAAAACAACAAAACGACCGTGAAGCTACAAACGTTGTGCACATACAAACACTGGCTACAAACGTTCTTACATAGACAATTACCCACAACCAATGAGAGCCTATGGCTACCCTAAATAAGGCTCCCAATCAGAGACAACCGAAATCAGCTGTCTCTAATTGGGAACTCATTCAGGTAACCATAGACTCTCCTAGATAACTAACCAACATAGACAACGCTAGACATCTACACTCAACACAAAACCATCTACTACACCCCATAACCCCTTTACCAAATAAACACCCAAAACCAACAAAACATAAACATTACCCATGTCACACCCTGACCTAACTAAAATAATAAAGAAAACCAATAATACTAAGGCCAGGGCGTGACAGTAACCCAACGAAGTCTGTGTGCATTTTCTGCACCACAATTCTATGTTGACGATGTATCCCACATTTTGCCACAAAAAAAATGTTCAAAGCTTATGCTAAAAGTTGTGAATTTTGGGAAACTACCAACCAATAGCTAGCTCCGTAACTATACTAGCTAGCTAGCTACATTACTTTTGTTGCGCTTTGAGTTTTTATGCAGGCACAGCGAACCCCACAGATGGCATAAATGCCTGATGGGTGTGGAGGTCCGTAAACACTTTAAGCATAATTAAGGTTTAAGTCTTCATCGAGGCATGTCCATAATTTGCCATTCAAATGATGCAGTATGTTGATGAGATCATGTTGCGCGTGGTACATGATGAAGCCGAACTTGATGTCAGAATGATGTCATCCTGACCTGTTGGGCTATAGGTGAGCCCTGAGTCGGTCTGACATGTCGCTTTGTGATGGTGTCATCACTTCCACATCTCATATATCCCTATGTTTATATTAACTGTGTGAAGGCAGCAGGGAGAAGATATGCTCATGTCTGTCTCTCTCTCTCTCTCTTCATCTCTCGCTCCGCGATTTCCTGGTTGCTAAAGTTCTAATAGTTTGCCTAATTTCAGTTTATGTGACAAAACAAGCTATGTATAGTGTAGAGAATCATTGTAACATCTGTGAAATATATTTTCAATAACCAAAAAGATGGTTTCAGTTGTTTGAAGCTGGTGTACAAAACCGAAAGTAAAAAATGCTAAAGCAAAACGTAAGAACGGGAAGCATAGAAATAGCGCACATCGAACAAGTCTCCTGCTTATTGGACTTGATTTTAATACGAAAGATAGATCTATAACTCACATTTCTATGTGAATTTGTCCGGGTTGCCCAATAAGTTACATATTGCAGCTTTAAGAGCCGGTAGTGATCTATAACTGTGAAACAATACTGCAATCTGCTGCCTCATTCTCCCCCTTATAGCCTGGCTTTACTGCTTCTCCTGTGGAAATTAGATTCCATAGATGCACCCCACTAGTTCCTGCATCTAATCTGTAATCAATTTGTTTGCAGTTGCCTACAGTCCAAGGCGAGTCGGAGGGGTGATTGTGTGACTGAGCTTGCCTCAGAGCCAAGATAAATGCCTTCTGGACTTGAATAAATGAGTTCCCCTGACCATGGTCAGATAAGTGGTTCACGAAAAAAATCAAATATTTTCCATCTTACTCAGGCTCTCTTCATTACACAGCCCACCCCCCATCCCATGCCTCTAGCGTATTGCTTATTTGGATTCTCCCTTCCATTTGTTGCTACAGATGGTACTATTCTTGACCTTATCTGTCTATAAACCCACAGACAACTACATTCATGCAAGTTCCCTGCCCTTTGTCAAGTGGAGAGAATGTGTTATTGAAACGACCATTGCATAAGTGACATGTCTCTGTCTTTGTGCTGCTAACACATGTAAAGTGGGAGCGGGCTGGGGATTTTAAAGAGCACATTATTCCCAGTGCCATTGAGCTTTTTGCTCATTTTCTCTGACAGCGGCAATTCATTGTTTTTCACGTGCTTAACAAACTGTCATTTGAATAATTGCATCTAATACATATCTTCACAAAATTCGGTATGCAGACTGTCTGTTGTTGAATGGGAGATCATTCGATGTGGGCAGACAGTTTGCATGTAGGATGACAGCAGTGTCCTCCATTGGATTTGCTCCTGCCATGTTTGACATTAAAGAAAGCATTGTTGATGTGTATTCAGTAATGTCAAAAGTTCTTAACATTCCGGATAGAAATAGACTGAATCCCTGTTCTACAACATAGACAATCATATCTGTCATAATCCATTTCTTTCTGAATGTTTTCTAACGTTGCACCCCCCTGAACAGACCCATGGACTCTTCCTCAGGTGAATGTGGGGATGTTAAATGAGAGTCACTTGGAAATGGCAACCTCTCTCCTTCTCTGGATGTATATTTTAAGATATAGACTAGACTAGAGAGAGGGATATGATAAAGAAATAGTTCAAACACTAATTGAATTGTGATAAAAGGATTCCTGTCTAATCATGTTTTCCATCAGCTAATAGTATTGTTAGTGTTCTACACCAGTAACAATACTGAATGGTATCTGTATATGAAAATTGTTCTATGAAGTGTGACCATCTGATTGTATCCTAACAAGTGTGCAGAGCAGCACATTGGTTCAGAGTTCACATGTATCCCTCCAGAACATGTACCAGTTGCTGCTCTTCTCATCGTCTCACAGAGTGTGTGTGGGAGTGTGTCAGCAAGCATCTCTCCCCTGCGGCTAAGCTAAGAGCTCCTGCACAGAGCAGACCAGACTGCTTTAAACAGGCTCTTAACAGGCATCTCGTAGATGGCTCTGGCTCCTGCCTCCACCCCAAAGGACACCTTCCCTCCGCCCACACATTTCCTTATTGTGCCTGGGGAAAAAAGTAAAACTGTGGAAAAATTTCTCTCTTCTATTCCAGTGATATAATTCTTACCATTGGTCTGATGGATCGGTCTCTCTCTCTCTCTCTCCCTCTGTACTTGCTCTCCCGCCCTCTCTCTCTCTCTTCCTTTCTCTCGCTCTCTCCCTCTGTACTCGCTCCCACCTCTCTTCCCCTCTCTCTCTCTTTCTCTTTTGCTCTCTCTCTCCCTCTCTCTTTGTCTCTCTCTCTCTGTATCCGCCTATAAATCAACCTAAATAAATATTCTGTTTATACGTCTGCATGCTAACTGCAGTTCCTCTTCACAAGATCTTTTTGTCCCCTGTTTTGTTTTGTTTTATTTCAGACGCGCTTGTTGCCAACTAATGTCATAATCCATTTGGTAAATAAGCCTTCTGAAAGCCACTGTGCCGAGACGATCCACGGATAGGACAGAGAGACATAAACAACAAGCAACATCTGATCCTGCGGTGTGTGTGTGTGCAATTTCCACTGGGCAAGAAACACAAAGCAGAAAGTTACTCCGAAATGGGCCTGGTCTGTGGCTCCTCAGGGGAAGGTCTGGAGTTCAGAACCCCACAGAGTGCCTGGAGTGGGGCTATGAGACAGGCCAGTGGTGGATGATGGAGCCCTGGTTCTCCAGGGTTAGGTCTGAACACACAGCCCCAGAGTGCCTGAAGTGGAGGAAGGAAGCAGGCACTATGGGCCACGCATGGGGTAGTGGGCAACTGATGACTACATTTAGAGGGAGGGAGGGAGGGAGGGAGGGAGGGAGGGAGGGAGGGAGGGAGGGAGGGAGGGAGGGAGGGAGGAATTAGAAGGGGGTGATTAAGAAGCCCCCATCCTTACAGGACCATTTATTCCAGGTTACAGTTATTGTGTGGTGAGTCAGTTCTGTTCGTGACACCGGCTGATTGACCTAATGGAGTGAATGTGTTAGGTCTGTTCAGTCTCAATGTCACAATCTGTCGGCGGTGAACCTGCGACAGTGTCTGCTGTGGGCACAACTCCAGACGCTTTCTGTTAGTCGGCCAATAAATAACTCAGGAAATCAAGGGCACAGAAAGGTGACCATTTTTACAACAATCCGCAGATAAAAATGTAGTGAAGGTAAAGAAATAAAATATGGGTTAGTTCAGTTGACTACCACTAGTCTGGGTTTAGAGTTGACTACCACTAGTCTGGGTTTAGAGTTGACTACCACTAGTGTGGGTTTAGAGTTGACCACCACTACTCTGGGTTTAGAGTTGACTACCACTAGTCTGGGATAAGAGTTGACCACCACTAGTCTGGGTTTAGAGTTGACCACCACTAGTCTGGGTTTAGAGTTGACCACCATTAGTCTGGGTTTAGAGTTGACCACCACTAGTCTGGGTTTAGAGTTGACCACCATTAGTCTGGGTTTAGAGTTGACTACCACTACTCTGGGTTTAGAGTTGACCACCGCTACTCTGGGTTTAGAGTTGACCACCACTAGTCTGGGTTTAGAGTTGACCACCACTACTCTGGGTTTAGAGTTGACTACCACTAGTCTGGGTTTAGAGTTGACTACCACTAGTGTGGGTTTAGAGTTGACCACCACTACTCTGGGTTTAGAGTTGACTACCACTAGTCTGGGATAAGAGTTGACCACCACTAGTCTGGGTTTAGAGTTGACCACCACTAGTCTGGGTTTAGAGTTGACCACCATTAGTCTGGGTTTAGAGTTGACCACCACTAGTCTGGGTTTAGAGTTGACCACCATTAGTCTGGGTTTAGAGTTGACTACCACTACTCTGGGTTTAGAGTTGACCACCGCTACTCTGGGTTTAGAGTTGACCACCACTAGTCTGGGTTTAGAGTTGACCACCACTACTCTGGGTTTAGAGTTGACTACCACTAGTCTGGGTTTAGAGTTGACCACAACTAGTCTGGGTTTAGAGTTGACTACCACTAGTCTGGGTTTAGAGTTGACCACCGCTACTCTGGGTTTAGAGTTGACCACCACTAGTCTGGGTTTAGAGTTGACCACCACTACTCTGGGTTTAGAGTTGACTACCACTAGTCTGGGGTTAGAGTTGACCACCACTAGTCTGTGTTGACCACCACCACTCTGGGTTTAGAGTTGACTACCACTACTCTGGGTTTAGAGTTGACCACCACTACTCTGGGTTTAGAGTTGACCACCACTACTCTGGGTTTAGAGTTTACTACCACTACTCTGGGTTTAGAGTTGACCACCACTAGTCTGGGTTTAGAGTTGACTACCACTAGTCTGGGTTTAGAGTTGACCACCACTAGTCTGGGTTTAGAGTTGACCACCACTAGTCTGGGTTTAGAGTTAACTACCACTAGTCTGGGTTTAGAGTTGACCACCACTACTCTGGGTTTAGAGTTGACCACCAATAGTCTGGGTTTAGAGTTGACCACCACTACTCTGGGTTTAGAGTTGACCACCACTACTCTGGGTTTAGAGTTGACCACCACTAGTCTGGGTTTAGAGTTGACTACCACTAGTCTGGGTTGACCACCACTAGTCTGGGTTTAGAGTTGACCACCACTAGTCTGGGTTTAGAGTTGACCACCACTACTCTGGGTTTAGAGTTGACCACCACTACTCTGGGTTTAGAGTTGACCACCACTACTCTGGGTTTAGAGTTGACCACCACTACTCTGGGTTTAGAGTTGACCACCACTACTCTGGGTTTAGAGTTGACCACCACTACTCTGGGTTTAGAGTTGACCACCACTACTCTGGGTTTAGAGTTGACCACCACTAGTCTGGGTTTAGAGTTGACTACCACTAGTCTGGGTTGACCACCACTACTCTGGGTTTAGAGTTGACCACCACTAGTCTGGGTTTAGAGTTGACTACCACTACTCTGGGTTTAGAGTTGACCACCACTACTCTGGGTTTAGAGTTGACCACCACCACTCTGGGTTTAGAGTTGACCACCACTACTCTGGGATTAGAGTTGACCACCACTACTCTGGGTTTAGAGTTGACCACTACTACTCTGGGTTTAGAGTTGACCACCACTACTCTGGGTTTAGAGTTGACTACCACTACTCTGGGTTTAGAGTTGACCACCACTACTCTGGGTTTAGAGTTGACCACCACTACTCTGGGTTAAGAGTTGACCACCACTACTCTGGGTTTAGAGTTGACCACCACTACTCTGGGTTTAGAGTTGACCACCACTAGTCTGGGTTTAGAGTTGACCATCACTAGTCTGGGTTTAGAGTTGACCACCACTAGTCTGCGTTTAGAGATGACTACCACTACTCTGGGTTTAGAGTTGACCACCACTAGTCTGCGTTTAGAGTTGACCACCACTACTCTGGGTTTAGAGTTGACCACCACTACTCTGGGTTTAGAGTTGACCACCACTACTCTGGGTTTAGAGTTGACCACCACTACTCTGGGTTTAGAGTTGACCACCACTACTCTGGGTTTAGAGTTGACCACCACTACTCTGGGTTAAGAGTTGACCACCACTTCTCTGGGTTAAGAGTTGACCACCACTACTCTGGGTTTAGAGTTGATCCCAGATCTGTATCTAGGGAAACTTCACCCCAGAGCCTTTGAAATATCCACATTGAGGTTGAATGGGTTTAGTTCTCTACACTGAATGGACATGAGTTCAGACTTCAGATAACATGGTACTGAGATAAGTGGATTTTACTATATCAAATTATATTCCATTTTCCTCTGAGCACCACACACAGAGCACATTCGACCAGAACATTGGATTTGCTGTAGCCCCCCTCTCCCTGGTTACAATCCATATTCTCTCTTTCTCTAAGTGTAGATTATTGTATCAATATATGACTAATGCTAAACCTAATTTATATGTACAGTACCAAGAATATGCCAATTTGTCATTTGTATCTTGACACCACTAGCTTTCTTGCGTTGCATACTTGCGTAGGGTATAAAGTAGGCTTTAAAACTACTTTGAATCTAGAGTTGAGTTGTCAGCCCTATAAGGTCATTGTATCTAAGTATACCTTAGTTAATCTTGAAACAAAATAGTATTTTTCTGACATCAGTAAATAGGCAGCCAAGGTTGGATTAGTGTTAATTTACCTGTCAATTAAACCTGTGTGACAGATACAGATAGAAAGGGACAGGTAATGGTAGAGCTGAGAGAGAGAGAAGCAGAGAGACAAGCAGAGAGAGAGAGAGCATGAGAGAGACAGAAGCAGAGAGAGAGACCATGAGAGAGAGAGAAGCAGAGAGAGAAAGACCATGAGAGAGAGAAGCAGAGAGAGAGAGAGAGAGAGAGAGACAGAGACAGAGACAGAGACAGAGACCATGAGAGAGAAGCAGAGAGAGAGAGAGACCATGAGAGAGAAGCAGAGAGAGAGAGAGAGAGCGGGAGAGACCATGAGAGAGAGAGAAGCAGAGAGAGAGAGAGAGAGAGAGAGACCATGAGAGAGAGAAGTAGAGAGAGAGAGAGAGAGACCATGAAAGAGAGAGAGAGGACCATGATGAGAGATGAGATGAGAGATGATGAGAGAGACCGTTATTTAGTTTTCAAGTTAGTTATAGTTTCATTTTTTTATTACATTACATTCGATTATTGACTGTTACCATTTTATTGTTACTATTTTCATATTTAATTTTGTATTATTATTTACTGCCATTCTATATTATTATTTGTCATTGTTTATAATTTTATTACAATGTATATTGTACACATTGTTGCTTTGGCAATATTGACACAATGTTATTCATGCCAATAAAGCAGCTTGAATTTGAATTTGAATTTGAGAGAGAGAGAGACCATGAGAGAGAGAAGCAGAGAGAGAGAGAGAGAGAGACCATGAGAGAGAGAAGCAGAGAGAGAGAGACCATGAGAGAGAGAAGCAGAGAGAGAGAGAAAGAGAGAGAGACCATGACTGAGAGAAGCAGAGAGAGAGACCATGGGAGAGAGAAGCAGAGAGAGAGACCATGAGAGAGAGAAGCAGAGAGAGAGAGAGAAACAAGTAGTAACAGTTAGAGTTGATTGATTATTGCTCCCTATTTTTTTTTGGACAAGCTGACAGCAACGGTTAGAGAGACCAGTTGAGAAATACAATTAGAGAGAGACATAGGGTTGTGCTTAAACAGATCTCACTCTCCCCTGGCCTCTCTCTCCCTCCTCTCTCTCCCTCCTCTCTCTCCCCTGGCCTCTCTCTCCCTCCTCTCTCTCCCTTGCCCTGGCTCTCTACCTCCTCTCCCTGCCCTGTCTCTCTCCCTCCTTTCTCTCCCCTGCCCTCTCTCTCCCTCTTCTCTCTCCCCTGGCCTCTCTCTCCCTCTTCTCTCTCCCCTGGCCTCTCTCTCCCTCTTCTCTCTCCCCTGGCCTCTCTCTCCCTCCTCTCTCTCCCTTGCCCTGGCTCTCTACCTCCTCTCCCTGCCCTGTCTCTCTCCCTCTTCTCTCTCCCCTGCCCTCTCTCTCCCTCCTCTCTCTCCCTTGCCCTGGCTCTCTACCTCCTCTCCCTGCCCTGTCTCTCTCCCTCCTTTCTCTCCCCTGCCCTCTCTCTCCCTCTTCTCTCTCCCCTGCCCTCTCTCTCCCTCCTCTCTCTCTCCTCTCTCTCCCTCCTTTCTCTCCCCTGCCCTCTCTCCCTCCTCTCTCTCCCCTGCCCTGTCTCTCTCCCTCCTCTCTCCCCTGCCCTCTCTCTCTCTCTCTCTCTCTCTTCACTTGCTGAGTCTAATGTGTTATCAGATGTACAGTGGTAGCAGAGGGGGAATGACACACATGTAGAGAACAGACCCAGCATTGAGCTCCGTCTATCACCACTGAGGCAGCCTCTCGCTGGGGGAGCGGAGGTCCTGGAAGTCAGCCAACCACCCAATCAATTGAACCTGGAGTCAATAGAACCAAAGGGAGAAATGATTCCTTGAAGGAATCTTAACCTTAGAAGGTCTAACAGAAAAAGTGGAAAGATCTTCTACGAGATCTTCAGTTCCCTTGCAACTTCTCTATCTCTCCCTTTTTCACCCCTCACCCCTCGTTACTTCATACACAACCTCTACCTGTCCCTCTTTCCCCTCTTTTTCACTCCCTCATCCATCCTTACTTTCCTCTATCCTCCGGTGCTCCAATACATGGAAGGATTCTGTCTGTTTTCTTTCTTTCTTTCTGAAAGGAGCATTTGCGTCAGCCAGCCAATCAATTGATTCACGGCACTTCTGAAGGGGGGGTGCTCGGTTCATTGCGTCAGCCAGCCAGCCAACTGAATCACGGCACTTCTGAAGGGGGGGTGCTCGGTTCATTGCGTCAGCCAGCCAGCCAGCCAACTGATTCACGGCACTTCTGAAGGGGGGTGTTGGGTTAATTATAGTGGCTGACCCACTTCCATGTGAATGAAAGAAAAACATATACAACGTCCTATTTATTTATACTCTCTGTAGAAGGGCCGGGGCCCGAATCAGTTGGAGGGAACCTTAACCTAGTCGTGTAAGAGCCACTCCTGCATCATACTGGGATTAAAAAGGAGGAAGCCCTCCTTAAAACAGCAAACGCACAGTTCCAGTGTTGTTAGCTTTTGGTTCAACTTTACCTTGAATGTATACGGTGTTATACTTATATTAGATTGGAAAAATATTTTTTCTGTACAAAAAGAACTACAAATGCTTTGTGGAGACACTGAGCAATGGTTGTGTAAAAGTCTTTGGGCAGACATGTCAGATGTATCATAACCCTTGTGTCAAATTATTTGTACATCAGTTGTACAACCTGAGTGTGTACAGTGGCCTAGTCAATGACTACTGTGCTTTTTACAACAGGTCAGCTTCTAAAAAAAACTCTCAGCCGCCCAGTTCCAGAATATGGCAGTAAATGAGCTGCTGTTTTGGTGCCGATCTCTGTTCTGGCCGCTCTAGGTAGAAGTTGCCCTCAGGCATAGATCTAGGACCAGTTGACCACTTTTTAGAATTCTAACCGTAACCATTAGGGGAGAAGCAGCTAACATGACCATAGATCAGTGGGGAAACTTCATCCTACTCCACTCTGAATCAGCAACCGCAACTCTACATGGCAGCATAACCCGCCTGTGCCATTTCATTTATTTTATTTAGCTATAGGCAAGTCAGTTAAGAACAAATTCTTATTTACAATGACAGCCTACCCTGGCCAAACCCGGACGACGCTGGGCCAATTGTGCACCGCCCTATGGGACTCCCAATCACAGCCAGATGTGAACCAGCCTGGATTCGAACCAGGGACTGTAGTTTTTATTTAACCTTTATTTAACTAGGCAAGTCAGTTAAGAACAAATTCTTATTTTCAATGACGGCCTAGGAACAGTGAGTTAACTGCCTGTTCAGGGGCAGAACGACAGATTTGTACCTTGTCAGCTCAGGGATTCAAACTTGCAACCCTTTGGTTACTAGTTCAACGCTCTAACCACTAGGCTACCCTGCCTAGTGGCACTGAGATGCAGTGCCTAGGACCTCTGCGTCACTCGGGGGGGTCCAGACCCCTTGGTATAGGCTGTAATACACTTCAGATACATCCCAAATGGCAATTTATTTCCTACAGAGTGCACTTAGCCATAGGGCTCTGGTCAAAAGTAGTGCACTGTGTAGGGAATAATAAGGGAATGGGGTGCCATTTGGGACCCAGCCTTACATACACTTTGGATGCAATCTTACATCCATGTTAGCTGCATTACCAGCACTAGCTAATGCAACCCAGCCCCATTGGTCATTAGAGTCCTATTACAGCCAGTGGACTCATCATCGTCACTCGAGTCCATCAGCGCTCTTCCTGTCTGTAAGGCATATAATGAACCTATCATAATCCCCATCAACACCGCTCTGTCTGCCTGACAGTTTGTCTTTGTCCCAAATGGCATCCTATTTCTTATGTAGTGCACTACTTTTGACCAAGTGTTTCCCATAGGGCTCTGGTCAAAAGTAGTGCACTATATCAGGAACAGTGTGCCATTTGGGCCGCATCCTGTCTGTCTGTCAGGCTATTCATCCATGCCTGTTTGTCTCCCCTAGGGCTTAAGGGCCCCACACACCTCACGCAAACTATAGAAACGCAGTGACAGAAGTGTCGTTTTTTACACGTAGTTCTACGTAAATTTGTGTGGCAACATTTTTGGAGTGGACCATATACGTCGCTCCGTCGCTCTGTTTGCGTGAAGTGTGTAGTGGTCTTTAGACTGAGAGGATGACCTAATGCTGATAGAGAGAAGTGAGTGCCTCTGGGATTGCGGCTGAGGGGGGTTTGATTTAAGTTGATTTTAGAACACTCCCGAATGGAACATCCCAATTGGTGATGTCATAAAGGGCTGCCAACCGACTAGAGTTCATTTGACCTGGAACGTCAGAATAGAATACTTGGATAATGGTAAGGAAATACAACTCATGTCAAAGGTCTAACCCTGGTTAGCAAGCACACACACAAAAACACACACACGCACCCTAGTTCACCTTTGAACGGTGTGTTTTTGACAGCACTCACTTACACCCTCACTCCTGACTGCGGCCAGTAAATCCTGCTGAGCCAGCGCTTTTTCTTCTTTTTCTTCTCCCCTTCCACCAAATCCCCAGTCCTCCAGTGGGTTTATAGGCACTCCTTGTGTATTCATTCACCAGAGAGTAGGGTTCCCTGTATAGGAATAGAGGAAGAGGGACGTCTTTATGAGGGGCAATTCTATCTGACGGTGGAGGGGAAAGGAGAGGAGGGGAGACGAGGGGAGAGGAGAAGAGGGGGGAGAGGAGAGAGGAGGGGAGAGCTGAAAGCTGATGGATTGCGAGAGAGAAGGAAAAGGAGTATGGGTTGCTGTGTACACAGGGAGTACACAATGGCAGAATACTTGACCACTGTGACTGACTCTAAATTAAGAAAATCCTTGACTATGTACAGATTCAGTGAGCATAGCCTTGTTATTGAGAGAGGCCGCCGTAGACAGACTATGTGCCCACTGCACACAAAATGAGGTGGAAACTGAGCTACACTTCCTAACCTTCTGCTAAATATATGACCACACTAGAGACACATATTTCCCTCAGGTCACACAGACCCACAAAGAATTAGAAAACAAATCAAACATTGATAAACTCCCATATCTGTTAGGGGAAATACCGCAGTGTGCAGTCACAGCAGCAAGGTTTGTGGCCCATTGTCATGAGAAAGGGGAACCATTGGAGCACAAACAACATTGAATATACAACCTATATTTATCAGTTTTATTTATTTTCCCTTTCATACTTCAACTACTTGAACATTGTTACAACACTGTACATAATCAATAATATAACATTTGAAATCTATATATTATTTTAAAACTTTTGTGATGTTAACTAAGGTTTCCCTTGTTTATTTCCCTTTTGTTTATTGTCTATTCCATTTGCTTTGGCAACGTAAACATAAACTACTGTTCAAGTTTGGGGTCAGCTAGAAATGTCCTTGTTTTTTGAAAGAAAAGCAATTTTTTTGTCCACAAAAATAACATCAAATTGATCAGAAATACATTGTAGACATTGTTAATGTTGTAAATGACTATTGTAGCTGGAAACGGCTGATTTTTAATGGGACATCTACATAGGCACAATGGCACGTTGTGTTAGCTAATCCAAGTTTATAATTTTAAAAGGCTAATTGATCATTAGAAAACCCTTTTGCAATTATGTTAGCACAGCTGAAAACTGTTGTTCTAATTAAAGAAGCAATAAAACTGGCCTTCTTTAGACTAGTTGAGTATCTGGAGCATCAGCATTTTGGGGTTTGATTACAGGCTCAAAATGGCCAGGAACAAAGACTTTCTTCTGAAACTTGTCAGTCTGTTCTTGTTATGAGAAATGAAGGCTATTCCATGCAAGAAATTGCCAAGAAACTGAAGATCTCGTACAACTCCCTTCACAGAACTGTGCAAACTGGCTCTAACCAGAATAGAAAGAGGAGTGGGAGGCCCTGGTGCACAACTGAGCAAGAGGAAAATTACATTAGAGTGTCTAGCTTGAGAAACAAATGCCTCACAAGTCCTCAATTGGCAGCTTTATTAAATAGTACTTGCAAAACACCCGTCTCAACATCAACAGTGAAGAAGCGACTCCGGGATGCTGGCCTTCTAGGCAGAGTTGCAAAGAAAATTGGCCAGTCTAAAAAGAAAAGATTAAAATGGGCAAAAGAACACAGACACTGGACAGAGGAACTCCCAAAACCAATTCTTCCTTTGGCCGCCTCTCCTTCCAGTTCTCTGCTGCCAATGACTGGAACGAACTACAAAAATCTCTGAAACTGGAAACACTTATCTCCCTCACTAGCTTTAAGCACCAGCTGTCAGAGCAGCTCATAGATTACTGCACCTGTACATAGCCCATCTATAATTTAGCCCAAACAACTACCTCTTTACCTACTGTCTTTATTTATTTATTGATTTTGCTCCTTTGCACCCCATTATTTCTATCTCTACTTTTTTCTATCTCTACTATCTACTACTATCTCTACTATCTACTACTCTAC